>NC_057796.1:106130618-106151590 GCF_018294505.1 Triticum aestivum
GGGAGGAGAAGGGCGTGGAGGAAGTGAGTAACGGGCGGGGGGGTACCTGCCGTTAGTCAAGTGCCCTCTTTGCCGTCCTCCAGCCTTTGCCGTCCGCCTTTTTGCCTCTTTGCCGTCTGCTAGCGGGGGGTGGGGGCCACCACACTCTTTGCCGTCTGCCAGCGGACGGCAAAGATTCTTTGCCGTCTGCTGGCGGACGGCAAAGAGCTGGCAGAGGGCAAAGAGCTTCTTTGCCGTCTGCCTGTTCTTTGCCGTCTGCTTTTGGGTAGCTGATGGCAAAGAGCTTCTTTGCCGTCTGCTAGCAGACGGCAAAGAGCTGGCAGATGGCAAATTAGCTGATTCCAGTAGTGATTGATGCCAAAAGATGCAAAGTTAATAATGATAGTGCAACTTATTTGTGGCACTCCCATTTAGGTCATATTGGTGTAAAGCGCATGAAGAAACTCCATACTGATGGGTTTTTGGAATCACTTGATGCTTGCGAGCCATGCCTCGTGGGCAAGATGACTAAGACTCTGTTCTCCGGAACAATGGAGCGAGCAACTAACTTATTGGAAATAATACATACTGATGTATACGGTCCGATGAGTGTTGAGGCTCGCGGCGGGTATCGTTATTTTCTGACCTTCAGAGATGATTTGAGCAGATATGGGTATATCTACTTGATGAAACATAAGTCTGAAACATTTGAAAAGTTCAAAGAATTTCAGAGTGAAGTGGAAAATCATCATAACAAGAAAAAAAGTTTCTACGATCTGATCGCGGAGATGAATATTTGAGTTACAAGTTTGGTCTTCATTTGAAACAATGCGGAATAGTTTCGCAACTCACGCCACCTGGAACACCACAGCGTAATGGTGTGTCCGAACGTCATAACCATACTTTATTAGATATGGTGCGATCTATGATGTCTCTTACCGATTTACCACTATCGTTTTGGGGTTATGCATTAGAGACAGCTGCATTCACGTTAAATAGGGCACCATCTGAATCCGTTGAGATGACACCATATGAACTATGGATTGGAAAGAAACCAAAGTTGTCGTTTCTTAAAGTTTGGGGCTGCGATGCTTATGTGAAAAAGCTTCAACCTGATAAGCTCGAACCCAAATCGGAGAAATGTGTCTTCATAGGATACCCAAAGGAGACTGTTGGGTACACCTTCTATCACAGATCCGAAGGCAAGATATTCGTTGCTAAGAATGAATCCTTTCTAGAGAAGGAGTTTCTCTCGAAAGAAGTGAGTGGGAGGAAAGTAGAACTTGATGAGGTAATTGTACCTTCTCCCGAATTGGAAAGTTGTTAATCACAGAAATCAAATTAGTGAGGAAGCTAATGATGATGATCATGAAACTTCTGATCAAGTTACTACCGAACCTCGTAGGTCAACCAGAGTAAGATCCGCACCAGAGTAGTATGGTAATCCTGTTATGGAGGTCATGTTACTTGACCATGACGAACCTACGAACTATGAGGAAGCGATGATGAGCCCAGATTCCACGAAATGGCTTAAGGCCATGAAATCTGAGATGGGATCCATGTATGAGAACAAAGTATGGACTTTGATTGACTTGCCCGATGATCGGCAAGCCATTGAGAATAAATGGATCTTCAAGAGGAAGACGGATGCTGATAGTATTGTTACTATCTACAAAGCTCGAATTGTCGAAAAAGGTTTTTGACAAGTTCAAGGTGTTGACTACGATAAGATTTTCTCACTCGTAGTGATGCTTAAGTCTGTCCGAATCATGTTAGCAATTGCCACATTTATGAAATCTGACAAATGGATGTCGAAACTACATTCGTTAACGGATATCTTAAAGAAGAATTGTATATGATACAACAAGAAGGTTTTGTCGATCCAAAAGGTGCTAACAAAGTGTGCAAGCTCTAGCAATCCATTTATGGACTGGTGCAAGCCTCTCGGAGTTGGAATATACGCTTTGATAGTGTGATCAAAGCATATGGTTTTATACAAACTTTTGGAGAAGTCTGTATTTACAAGAAAGTGAGTGGGAGCACAACAGCCTTTCTGATAAGTGTATGTAAATGACATATTGTCAATCAGAAATGATGTAGAACTTTCTGGAAAGCATAAAGGAGTGTTTGGAAGGAGTTTTTCGAAGAAAGACCTCGGTGAAGCTGCTTACATATTGAGCAACAAGATCTATAGAGATAGATCAAGATGCTTGATAAGTTTTTTCAATGAGTACATACCTTGACAAGTTTTTGAAGTAGTTCAAAATGGAACAGTCAAAGAAAGAGTTCTAGCCTGTGTTGCAAGGTGTGAAGTTGAGTAAGACTCAAAGCCCGACCACGGCAGAAAATAGAAAGAGAATGAAAGTCATTCCCTATGCCTCAGCCATAGGTTCTATAAAGTATGACATGCTGTGTACCAGACCTATTGTATATCCTGCCCTGAGTTTGGCAAGGAAGTACAATTTTGATCTAGGAGTAGATCACTGGACAGCGGTCAAAAAAATTATCCTTAGAGGACTAAGGAAATATTTCACGGTTATGGAGGTGATAAGGAGTTCGTCGTAAAGAGTTACGTCGATGAAAGCTTTGACACCGATCTGGATGACTCTAAGTCACAATCCAGATACATATTGAAAGTGGCAGCAAATTAGCTAAAGTAGCTCCGTGCAGAGCATTGTAGACATAGAAATTTGCAAAATACATACGGATCTGAATTTGACAGACCCTTTGACTAAACTTCTCTCACAAGCAAAACATGATCACACCTTAGTACTCATTGAGTGTTAATCACATGGCGATGTGAACTAGATTACTGACTCTAGTAAACCCTTTGAGTGTTGGTCACATGGCGATGTGAACTATGGGTGTTAATCACATGGTGATTTGAACTATTCGTGTTAAATCACATGACGATGTGAACTAGATTATTGAGTCTAGTGCAAGTGGGAGACTGAAGGAAATATGCCCTAGAGGCAATAATAAAGTTGTTATTTATATTTCCTTATATCATGATAAATGTTTATTATTCATGCTAGAATTGTATTAACCGGAAACTTAGTACATGAGTGGATACATAGACAAACAGAGTGTCACTAGTATGCCTCTACTTGACTAGCTCGTTGAATCAAAGATGGTTAAGTTTCCTAGCCATAGACATGAGTTGTCATTTGATTAACGGGATCACATCATTAGAGAATGATGTGATTGACTTGACCCATTCCGTTAGCTTAGCATTTGATCGTTTAGTATATTGCTATTGCTTTCTTCATGACTTATACATGTCCCTATGACTATGAGATTATGCAACTCCCGAATACCGGAGGAACACTTTGTGTGCTACCAAACGTCACAACGTAACTGGGTGATTATAAAGGTGCTCTACATGTGTCTATGATGGTACTTGTTGAGTTGGCATAGATCAAGATTAGGATTTGTCACTCCGATTGTCGGAGAGGTATCTCTGGGCCCTCTCGCTAATGCTCATCACTATAAGCCTTGCAAGCAATGTAACTAATGAGTTAGTTGCGGGATGATGCATTACGGAACGAGTAAAGAGACTTGCCGGTAACAAGATTGAACTAGGTATTGAGATACCGACGATCGAATCTCGGGCAAGTAACATACCGATGACAAAGGGAACAACGTATGTTGTTATGCGGTTTGACCAATAAAGATCTTCGTAGAATATGTAGGAACCAATATGAGCATCCAGGTTACGCTATTGGTTATTGACCGGAAATGAGTCTCGGTCATGTCTACATAGTTCTCGAACCCGTAGGGTCCGCACGCTTAACTTTCGGTGATGATCGGTATTATGAGTTTATGTGTTTTGATGTACCGAAGATAGTTCGGAGTCCCGGATGTGATCACGGACATGACGAGGAGTCTCAAAATGGTCGAGACATAAAGATTGATATATTGGACGACTATATTCGGACACCGGATGAGTTCCGGGGGTCACGGATATTTATCGGAGTGCCGGGGGGTTATCGGATTCCCCGGGGGAAGTATTGGGCCTTAGGGGAGAGAGAGGGCAGCAGCCCAGGAGGTGGCGCCCCCAAGGGGAGTCCGAATTGACTAGGGGAGGGGGCGCGGCCCCTCTTTCCCTCTCCCTCTCCCTCTCCCTCTCTTTCCTTCCCCCTTCCTCCTTCCTAGTAGGACTAGGAAAGGATGGATCCTACTCCTACTAGGAGGAGGATTCCTCCTCTCCTTGGGTGCACCGAGGGCCGGCCGGCCTCCCCCCTTGCTCCTTTATATACGGGGGCTGGGGGCACCCCATAGACACACAAGTTGATTGTTCCATGCCGTGTGCGGTGCCCCCCTCCACCATAATCCACCTCAGTCATATCGTCGTAGTGCTTAGGCGAAGCCCTGTGCCGGTAACTTCATCATCACCGTCATCACGTCGTCGTGCTGACGAAGCTCTCCCTCGAAGATCTACTGGATCGTGAGTTCGTGGGACGTCACCAAGCTGAACGTGTGCTGATCATGGAGGTGCCGTACCTTCGGTACTAGGATCGGTCGATCGTGAAGACATACGACTACATCAACCGTGTTATCATAACGCTTCCGCTTACGGTCTACGAGGGTACGTGGACGACACTCTTCCATCTCGTTTCTATGCATCACCATGATCTTGCGTGTGCGTAGGATTTTTT
Source organism: Triticum aestivum (assembly GCF_018294505.1). NCBI lineage: Eukaryota > Viridiplantae > Streptophyta > Magnoliopsida > Poales > Poaceae > Triticum > Triticum aestivum. The sequence continues at coordinate 106,135,256 of NC_057796.1, forward strand.
TTGAAATTACTACGTTCCCAAAATCAACGGGCTAGGGAGATGCCCATCAATTGATGTCAATGCAAGGAGTAGGGATTGCCATGCAATGGATGCACTAGAGCTATAAATGTATGAAAGCTCAACAAAAGAAACTAAGTGGGTGTGCATCCAACTTGCTTGCTCACGAAGACCTAGGGCATTTGAGGAAGCCCATTGTTGGAATATACAAGCCAAGTTCTATAATGACAAATTCCCACTAGTATATGAAAGTGACAAAATAAGAGACTCTCTATCATAAAGATCATGGTGCTAGTTTGAAGCACAAGTGTGGAAAAAAAGGATAGTAGCATTGTCCATTTTATTTCTTTTTTTGGGCCTTTTTTTCTCTTTGTTTATTTGGCCTTTTTTGGGGACAATTCTCTATTAATGATGATCATCACACTTCTTTTTATTTACAACTCAATGATTACAACTCGATACTAGAACAGAATATGACTCTATATGAGTGCCTCCGGCGGTGTACCGGGATGGACAATGAATCAAGAGTGACATGTATGATAAATTATGCATGGTGGTTTGCCACAAAACGATGTCAACTACATCATCATGCAAGGCAATATGACAATGATGAAGCGTGTCATAATAAATGAAACGGTGGAAAGTTGCATCACAATATATCTCGGAACGGCTATGGAAATGCCATAATAGGTAGGTATGGTGGCTGTTTTTTGAGGAAGATATAAGGAGTTTTATGTGTGATAGAGCATATCATATCACGGGGGTTGGATGCACCGGCGAAGTTTGCACCAACTCTCAATGGTGAGAAAGGTCAATGCATGGTACTGAAGAGGCTAGCAATGATGGAAAGGTGAGAGTGTGTATAATCCATGGACTCAACATTAGTCATAAAGAACTCACATACTTGTTGCAAAAATCTACAAGTCATCAAAAACCAAGCATAACACGCATGCTCCTAGGGGGATAGATTGGTACGAAAAGACCATCGTTCATCCCCGACCGCCACTCATAAGGATGACAATCAAAGAACACCTCATGTTTCAAATTTGTCACACAACGGTTACCATACGTGCATGCTACGGGACTTGCAAACTTCAACAAAATTATTTCTCAAATTCACAACTACTCAACTAGCATGACTCTAATATTACCATATTCATATCTCAAAACAATCATCAAGTATCAAACTTCTCATAGTATTCAATGCACTTTATATGAAAGTTTTTATTATACCCGTCTTGGATGCATATCATATTAGGACTAACTTTATAGCCAAAGCAAACTACCATGCTTTTCTAAAGGACTCTCAAAATAATATAAGTGAAGCATGAGAGATCAATAATTTCTATAAAATAAAACCACCACCCTGCTCTAAAAGGTATAAGTGAAGCACTAGAGCAAAATTATCTAGCTCAAAAGATATAAGTGAAGCACATAGAGTATTCTAATAATTCTGATTTATGTGTGTCTCTCCAAAAGGTGTGTACAGCAAGGATGATTGTGGTAAACTAACAAGCAAAGAATCAAATCATACAAGACGCTCCAAGCAAAACACATATCATGTGGTCAATAAAAATATAGCCTCAAGTAAAGTTACCGATGGACGAAGACGAAAGAGGGGATGCCTTCCGGGGCATACCCAAGCTTACGCTTTTGGTTGTACTTGAATTTTACCTTGGGGTGCCTTGGGAATCCTCAATCTTAGTCTCTTTCCACTCCTTATTGCAAAATCCATCAAATCTTTACCCAAAAACTTGAAAACTTCACAACACAAAACTCAACAAAAAATCTCATGAGCTCCGTTAGTATAAGAAAACAAATCACCACTTTAAGGTACTGTAATGAACTCATTATTTATTTATATTGGTGTTAAACCTACTGTATTACAACTTCTCTATGGTTCATACCCCCCAATACTAGCCATAGATTCATTAAAATAAGGAAACAACACACGACAAACAGAATCTGTCAAAAACAGAACAGTCTGTAGCAATCTGTATCAAACGTATACTTATGTAACTCCAAAAATTCTGAAATAAATTGTTGGACATGAGGAATTTGTCTATTAATCATCTGCAAAAATAATCAACCTAAAATCACTCTCCAGTAAAAAATGGCAGCTAATCTCTTGAGTGCTAAAGTTTCTGTTTTTTACAGCAAGATCATAAAGACTTCACCCAAGTCTTCCCAAAGGTTCTATTTGGCACAAACACTAATTTAAAACTTAAAACCACATCTAAACAGAAGCTATATGAATTATTTATTACTAAACAGAAACAAAAATCAAGAAATAAAAATAAAATTGGGTTGCCTCCCAACAAGCGCTATCTTTTAACGCCCCTAGCTAGGCATAAAAGCAAGAATAGATCTAGGTATTACCATCTTTGGTATGCAATCCATAAGTGGCTCTCGTAATAGATTCATAAGGTAATTTAATTTTATTCCTAGGGAAGTGTTACATGCCTATCCTTAATGGAAATTGGAATCTAATATTTCCTTCTTTCATATCAATAATTGCACCAATCGTTCCAAGGAAAGGTCTACCAAGAATAATAGGACATGTAGGGTTGCAATCTATATCAAGAACAATGAAATCTATGGGCACATAATTCCTATTTGCAACATAAGAACATCATTAGTTCTTCCCATAGGTTTCTTAATGGTGGAATCCGCAAGATGCAAATTTAAAGAACAATCATCAAATTCACGGAAACCTAACACATCACACAAAGTTTTTGGAATCGTGGAAACACCAGCACCCAAATCACACAAAGCATAGCATTCATGATCTTTAATTTTAATTTTAATAGTAGGCTCCCATTCATCATAAAGTTTTCTAGGGATAGAAACTTCTAATTCAAGCTTTTCTTCATAGGATTGCATTAAAGCATCAACGATGTGTTTAGTAAAAGCTTTATTTTGATCATAAGCATGAGGAGAATTTAACACAGATTGCAACAAGGAGATACAATCTATCAAAGAGAAATTATCATATTTAAATTCCTTGAAATCCAAAATAGTGGGTTCATTGCTATGTAAAGTTTTGACCTCTTCAATCCCACTTTTACCAATTTTTGCATCAAGAACTAAAAACTCCGAATCATTGGGACGCCTTTTAACTAAAGTTGACTCGTCTCCGGTCCCATCTTTGTCAAGATTCATATTGGAAAACAAAGATTTAATAGGAGACACATCAATCACTTTTAGATCCTCATCATTATTACCTTGAAAACTAGAAGAACACGCTTTTACAAAGCAAACTTTTTTAGCACGCATCCTAGCGGTTCTTTCTTTGCACTCATTAATGGAAATTCTCATAGATTTGAGAGACTCATTGATATCATGCTTAGGTGGAATAGATCTAAGTTTCAAAGAATCAACATCAAGAGAAATTCTATCCACGTTCCTAGCCAACTCATCAATCTTAGGCAATTTTTCTTCAAGCATGGCATTGAAATTCTTTTGCGAAATCATAAATTATTTAACACTAGTCTCAAAATCAGAGGGCATCTTATTAAAATTTCCATAAGAGTTGTTGTAGGAATTACCATAATTGTTAGAGGAATTACTAGGGAACGGCCTAGAATTAAAGTTTCCTCTATACACGTTGTTACCAAAATTGTTCCTACCAACAAAATTCACAGCCATAGATTCATTATTATTCTCAATCAAAGTAGACAAAGGCATATCATTAGGATCAGAAGAAATACTCTTATTAGCAAACAATTTCATAAGTTCATCCATCTTTCCACTCAAAACATTAATTTCTTCTATCGCATGAACCTTTTTACTAGTAGATCTTTCGGTGTGCCATTGAGAATAATTAACCATAATATTATCTAGGAGTTTAGTAGCTTCTCCTAAAGTGATTTCCATAAAAGTGCCTACCACGGCCAAATCTAAAAGATTTATAGAAGCAAAATTCAGTCCGGCATAAAAATTTTGTATAACCATCCATAAATTCCAATCATGTGTAGGGCAATTACGTATCATTAATTTCATCCTCTCCCAAGATTGTGCAACATGCTCATGATCAAGTTGCTTAAAATTCATAATATCGTTTCTAAGAGAGATGATCTTAGCGGGAGGAAAATACTTAGAGATAAAAGCATCTTTGCACTTATTCCATGAATCAATACTATTTTTAGGCAAAGAGGAAAACCAAGTTTTAGCATGATCTCTAAGTGAAAACGGAAATAGCTTCATTTTAACAATATCATTATCCACATCTTTCTTCTTTTGCATATCACACAAATCAACGAAGTTGTTCAGATGGGTAGCGGCATCTTCACTAGGAAGGCCAGAAAACTGATCTTTCATAACAAGATTAAGCAAAGCAGCATTAATTTCAGAAGATTCAGCATCGGTAATACGAGCAATCGGAGTGCTAATAAAATCATTATTTTTGGTATTGGAAAAGTCACACAATTTAGTATTGTCTTGAGCCATCGTAACAAGCAATCAATCTAACACACAAGCAAATAAGAAGCAAGCGGAAAGAGACAGGCGAAAAAAGAGGGCGAATAAAATGGCAAAGGTGAAGTGGAGGAGAGGAAAACGAGAGGCAAATGGCAAATAATGTAATGCGAGGGAGAAGAGTTTGTGATGGGTACTTGGTATGTCTTGACTTGGCGTAGATCTCTCCGGCAACGGCGCCAGAAATCCTTCTTGCTACCTCTTGAGCATGCGTTGGTTTTCCCTTGAAGAGGAAAGGGTGATGCAGCAAAGTAGCGTAAGTATTTCCCTCAGTTTTTGAGAACCAAGGTATCAATCCAGTAGGAGACTACACGCAAGTCCCTCGTACCTGCACAAACAATCAAGAACCTTGCAACCAACGCGATAAAGGGGTTGTCAATCCCTTCACGGCCACTTGCAAAAGTGAGATCTGATAAAGACAATAAGATAAATATTTTTGGTATTTTTGTTGTATAGATTGGAAAGTAAAGATTGCAAAATAAACGGTGACAAAAATAGCAAGTTGATAGGAAAATAATATGATGGAAGATAGACCCGGGGGGCATAGGTTTCACTAGTGGCTTCTCTCAAGATAGCATAATCTACGGTGGGTGAACAAATTACTGTCGAGTAATTGATAGAAAAGCGCATAGTTATGAGAATATCTAGGCATGATCATGTATATAGGCATCACGTCCATGACAAGTAGACCAAAACGATTCTGCATCTACTACTATTACTACACACATCGACCGCTATCCAGCATGCATCTAGAGTATTAAGTTCATAAGAACAGAGTAACAAATTAGGCAAGATGACATGATGTAGAGGGATAAACTCAAGCAATATGATATAAACCCCATCTTTTCATCCTCGATGGCAACAATACAATACGTGCCTTGCTGCCCCTGCTGTCACTAGGAAAGGACACCGCAAGATTGAACCCAAAGCTAAGCACTTCTCCCATTGCAAGAAAGATCAATCTAGTAGGCCAAACCAAACTGATAATTCGAAGAGACTTGCAAAGATATTTAAATCATGCATAAAATAATTCAGAGAAGAATCAAATATTGTTCATAGATAATCTTGATCATAAACCCACAATTCATCGGATCTCGACAAACACACCACAAAAAGAATTACATCGAATAGATCTCCAATGGAATCGAGGAGAACTTTGTATTGAGATCCAAAGAGAGAGAAGAAACCATCTAGCTAATAACTATGGACCCGAAGGTCTGTGGTAAACTACTCACACATCATCGGAGAGGCTATGGTGTTGATGTAGAAGCCCTCTGTGATCGATTTCCCCTCCGGCGGAGCACCGGAAAAGGCCCCAAGATGGGATCTCACGGGTACAGAAGGTTGCGGCGGTGGAAATAGGGTTTCGTGGTGCTCTCGGATGTTTTTGGGGTATATGAGTATATATAGGCGAAAGAAGTAGGTCGGTGGAGCCACAAGGGTGGGGGCGCGCCTACCCCCCTGGGCGCGCCTCCCTGCCTCGTGGCCGCCTTGTTGCTTCCTCAGTGTCCACTCCAAGTCTCATGGATTGCGTTTGTTCCAAAAACGATCCTCGCGAAGGTTTCATTCCGTTTGGATTCCGTTTGATATTCCTTTTCTGCGAAACACTGAAATAGGCAAAAAAATAGCAATTTGCACTGGGCCTTCGGTTAATAGGTTAGTCCCAAAAATAATATAAAAGTGCATAATAAAGCCCATTAAACATCCAAAACAGATAATATAATAGCATGGAACAATCAAAAACTATAGATACGTTGGAGACATATCAATAATCTCACTACTGGTAAACAAGAGTGATTTCAACCATACATTTGAAGTGCACAAAAATATATACTATTGAGTGATTCCAGTGAGTGCTTTATCATCTCTTCTGGGACTACACGAATAAGCTTTCTTGCTCAGCTTGGTACCGGCCTAAGGCCTTCATCAATATTAGTTTGTTGCCATCTCTATTTGTATCATGCTACTGTCATGAGAAACTCCTTTATCTTTGCACGTTAAAGTGTTGCAACCTATGATACATGGAAATGCTATGAGTGTTGAGCTAATTGGCACTGATTAAATAAACTAATACCTCTCTTTAAGCAAGACTACTATGTTGCTAACTTTACCCATTAAGATAATGAGGGTGCTTCTATTTGTTAGTGTATGTTTCATCAACTAGTCCCACTATTACAGTAACCTCACTCTCTCAATATATGTGCCAACGGGGATGCTCAATTTTGGTGGAACTGCACAAAAACTTTGGGTGCTTCATTGCCTTGACTGCTTCCTTCCTTTCCTGTCAGTCGCTTATCTTTGCTTGCTTCCTTCCTTTCCTGTCAGTCGCTTCGCTTATCTAGGCTTCCAGTCAAAGGAAATAGTAATTGATATGCTACCTTACACAGGTTGGTACCGGTCTTTATCCTGATTATTGTGCTTGTCATATGTATTGGTAATTTGGTATTGTGCTATTGTTTGCCAATTTCATAAAGGAGTAACTTGGAGCCTGAACTCGCAGGCAAATCATTACATTGGGCGATTTCAGTAGAACTGCACAAAAAGATCAGATGGACAAATACTTATGTTGCTGCTATATACTCCAAAGTTCACTCAGACAAGCATCGATGTTGACAAGAAGTGCCTATATTCATTCGAGTATCAACCGGCATCAACCAGTTGTCAAACTCCAAGTATTAGGAGAGTGAACACCAAAAATATTGCTTGGCGCATAGCCCAGAAAAACATAGTCCAGCCTTTGGTCCCAACTTGTGCCTTTTGGTTATCGGCACATATGGTAGCGAACTATATGGCATGGAGTATAAAGATTCCAGACAAGTTGGTTGACGCGTATATTCATCTGGCACTTAATCAGTCTGCACGCCAGGGGTGATCCATTTCGGTTGAAATGTACAAAAAATTTGGGTGGTTCATTTTATCAACCGCCTCCTTTCTTGTCTGCAATGTAGAATTTTGGCGAGCTACAGGACCAAGATGAGCCAGTAAACTAGTTGGATGAAAGTAGTGGCCAAGTTGCTCAAACCTCCCTCGGCACAAGGCCACTATTTCGAGGATAAACCTACAAGCAAAGTTCAGATTGTCTGTGCTGCCTCTTATGTACTCGAAAGTTTACTCGTACAAGCATTAATTTTAGCAAGAAGTACCTCCGACTGAACACCATTTACCAGTCTGTACCCTAGGTAATTAAAGTTTGTCCATATTGGCTATGATCTCAATCATTTGGATGCATAAACATACTCAACGTGTGTATATCTGAATCTTTTTGTGAATTATCTATGAATATTTTCTTGTGATCTATCAATCATTTGGATGCATAGACATGCTGAACTTGTGTATATATGAATCTTTTGAGTTGTTGATTGTGAATGTTGGCTATGAATATGAATGTGTCCTGTGAACCAGAGTTTGATACGAATATTTACCTTTTCTGTTGTACTTGTGTGTGAACTTGTTAGTATGTCTACTGTGGGATTTGTGACGTGTCGGTGTCAACGGCACACCTTCTTCCCGAGAAGAATTGCACCTGCTTGTTAGGGTAGCAACGACGCATCAGCTCTTTTTAATCTTTTTGCTCTGTCTTCCCCCTCCCCCCGCTCAACCCCTGCCGTATTGTTTTCGGCCTCAAAACAAACATAGTACTGCGTTGTTTTGGGGGCTTGATGAAAAATCGAGTGCTGCTTTGTGTAGGTTGGCCCGGTCAGCAAATGGGCTGCTGGTCCACCACGGGCTGGGAGGCTAAAAATACAAGTTGTATGGTGCAGAGGCAAGTAAAAAATGACATCGAGAGCCATCCACTGAAAAAATCACGTCTGATGTGCTTCTTCAGTCGTGTCGCCGGCCCCCCTCTTTAATCCAGTTTGCTCCATTCCCCAACCGGCAGCACGGGACGGAAGTTTATTTCCCCCTCGCGCATGCCGGGGGATTGAAGAAGCGTGGCATCAAATCCAACACTGGTGATGGCTGCTTGTCCAAGTGATTTTCAGATAAGAAACTGCATGTTTCAGAGGCAAAGCATTTAAATCAACATGCACTCTTCAAACATGGATAATAGAATGTTGGAAAATTTATTCATGGTAAAAAATGGAACTAACAACAAGTTAACATCATGTTGATCAACAATCATGTATAGCACATCTTCATATGATGCAAAGCCAAAAAGATAAGCTATTTTCAAAATGGCAAGACAATGTTGAGTGTGCGAAAAATTGGGTAAACTAGGGACGGAATTTTGGCAAGTGTTAGATATTTTTCAACTACACCAGTTGGAATCGAACCCGGGTAGTACGGCTTTTGGGTGAGAGGGCTGCAGCCACCGGGCTAGTGCGGTATGTTCGAAAGAATGAAGGCGTCTTCCCCGGCTCTGGTTCTTTCCCGTCCGTGTGTGCTTGCCGTCGCGCCGCCATATGCCGTTGTCAACATGCTGAACAAACGAGAGGAATCCAGAGAGGACTGTACGCCGAGAGACTGACAGTGGGGACCCACCAGGTCCAAGCCGTACACAAGCATGTGCCCCATTGGAAAAAAAGCTTCCTCCTAATTGTATACTGGCGTTGGGGCCCACGGGTTTGTCAACCTTAGTCAATAAACGAAATAAATTTCCAACGATGACTGTCATCGGGGAGCTTTTTTTTCAGGGGTATCAGGGATCTTTTTTGTTGTTGTTGCGGGAAAGGGATATCGGGGATCTAGCTGGTATCATATTTTCCAGAGGGCGAACAAATATCAACTAGGCCTAGGTTTTGTTTTTTAACATGCGTAGCCCAAGACATAAGGAGATAGTGGTTTCAACTTATTTTTTTGAGGTCCATCATGTACGTACCGGCCTATGGGCCTCCCAGCGTAGGTTTTACTTTTTCTTAAAGATCGGAAACCCAATGTATTTTTTTAATAAAACATAGATCTCTATTCTATTTATCCATATATAAGAATAATAATGTTGTGTCCAATTTATGTTTTCCCTTCTAACCATATTATATATATTTATATTATTACTATTATCGTATATTTAATAGAGACTTATATATACATTATAAAAACATCCCATGTGTCATTAACTTATAAAAGTAAATGTTTAACAGAAGTTGGCAAGGAAAATCCTGGTTGTTTTTGACTCACAGGCAAGGAAAATCCTAGGAATTGCGTACAAAAGCTTGCGAAGATTTTAAGGACCAATGTAATAATAACGCGCTCATTTTTGTTTTGAGCAATAACTCGCTAATTTGTTAATTATGTATATATATAATGTGTCGCTCTAGTTTATTTTTTGATATTAATTGCTCCTTCTAACCTAACATTATATACAGAACGAGCCAGCTAATTAGTGTATTTCAAGAAAGTGCAAATGGGCTGGGATTTCTTAGAAAATATTAAATGGGCCGCATTGACACGGAATTATTTGTTCACCCAACCTAGCAAATGGACTGTAAATTCTAGAAAACATGGGTTAAATATATGCCACATTTTTGCAGGCTGGCATGTGGGCCAATAGGTCGAAGCCTACGCAAGGCGTTGTCAACTTGGTGAACAAATGATTATGACATCCACATCCATTGGATTTATATCCAACGGCCGACATGCACCTTCAATCTCTCGTCTTCTTCCTCTAGCGTCGCCGGGACTGCCTGCTCCGGCCTCCGACGGCTAGTGGCTTGCTTAGCACGCATCGCTACGAAACGCTACCCCACCGCCGACCAGGCTATCCCTCCACCCCTCCACACCTCCTGTTATTCTCCATCGACTGCAGCCCCACGCCGCACCAGAACCAGTTATAACCCTTGTACTCCTCTCAATCCGCGACTCCACTACTGCGTCTTCCCATCTTCGGGTCATTCCCGTCCGGGGCCTCGCCGTCGTCCACCACCTCACTGCGCTCGACACGGCGTGATCAACAAACGAGAGTCATTGGAAGAGGATTGTATGTGGAGAGCCTGACGGCTGGGACCTGATGCGTCCATTTTGCATCATGCTTTTATATTGATATTTATTGCATTATGGGCTATTACTACACATTATATCACAATACTTATGCCTATTCTCTCTTATTTTATAAGGTTTACATGAAGAGGGAGAATGCCGGCAGCTGGAATTCTGGACTAGAAAAGGAGCAAATATTAGAGACCTATTCTACACAACTCCAAAAGTCCTGAAACTTCACGGAGCTTATGTTTGGAACATATAAAAATATTGGGCGAAGAAAGTACCAGAGGGGGCCACCAGCCAGCCACAAGGGTGGAGGGCGCGCCCCCCGACCTTGTGGGCCCCCTGGCAGGCCTCCGGGGCCCATCTTTGGCTATATGGTGTCTTTCACCCTGGAAAAAAATTAGAGAGAAGCTTTCGGGATGAAGCGCCGCCGTCTCGAGGCGGAACCTGGGCAGAACCAATATAGGGCTCCGGCGGAGCTGTTCTGCTGGGGAAACATCCCTCCGGGAGGGGAAAATTGTCGCCATCGTCATCACCATTGACCCTCTCATCGAGAGGGGGTCAATCTCCATCAACATCTCTTCACCAGCACCATCTCCTCTCAAACCCTAGTTCATCTCTTGTATTCGAACTTGGTCCCAAAACCTCAGATTGGTACCTGTGGGTTGCTAGTGGTGTTGATTACTCCTTGTAATTGATGCTAGTTGGTTTATCCGGTGGAAGATTATATTTTCAGATCCTTAATGATAATTAATACTCCTCTGATCTTGATTATGAATATGCTTTGTGAGTAGTTATGTTTGTTCCTGAGGATGTGGGAGAAGTCTTGTTATAAGTAATCATGTGAATTTGGTATTCGTTCGATATTTTGATGAGATGTATGTTGTCTCTCCTCTAGTGGTGTTATGTGAACGTTGACTACATGACACTTTACCATTATTTGGGCCCAGGGGGAGGCATTGGGAAGTAATAAGTAGATGATGGGTTGCTAGATTGAAAGAAGCTTAAACCCTAGTTTATGCGTTGCTTCGTAAGGGGCTGATTTGGATCCATATGTTTCATGCTATGGTTAGGTTTACCTTAATACTTCTTTCGTAGTTGTGGATGCTTGCGAGAGGGGTTAATCATAAGTGGGAGGCTTGTCCAAGGAAGGGAAGCACCCAAGCACCGGTCCACCCACATATCAAATTATCAAAGTAACAAACGCAAATCATATGAGTGTGATGAAAACTAACTTGACAACAATTTTCTCATGTGTCCTCGGGAGCGCTTTGCTTTATATAAGAGTTCGTCCAGGCTTGTCCTTTGAAAAAAAAGGATTGGGCCACCTTGCTGCACCTTAGTTACTTTATTTACTTGTTACCCGTTACGATTTATCTTATCACAAAACTATCTGTTACCGATAATTTCAGTGCTTGCAGAGATTACCTTGTTGAAAACCGCTTATCATTTCCTTCTGCTCCTCGTTGGGTTCGACACTCTTATTTATCGAAAGGACTACGATAGACCCCCTATACTTGTGGGTTATCAAGACTCTTTTCTGGTGCCATTGCCGGGGAGTGAAGCGCCTTTGGTAGGTGGAGTTTGGTAAGGAAGCATTTATATAGTGTGCTGAAATTTACTGTCACTTGTTACTATGGAAAATAATCCTTTGAGGGGTTGTTCGGGGTATCTTCACCTCGACCGGAACCAAAATTAGCTACTCCTCAACCTACTGCGCCTACTGAAAATATTTATTATGAAATTCCTTCGGGTATGATAGAGAAACTGCTAGCTAATCTTTATGCAGGAGATGGAACATTACATCCCAATATGCACCTAATCTATGTGGATGAAGTTTGTGGATTATTTACGCTTGCACGTATTCCCAAGGATGTTGTCAAGAAGAAAGTCTTCCCTTTATCTTTGAATGGAAAGGCATTGACATGGTACAGGCTATTGGATGATATTGGATCATGGAACTACAACCGATTGAAATTGGAATTTCATCAGAAGTTTTATCCTATGCATCTGGTTCATCGCGATCGGAATTATATATATAATTTTTGGCCTCGTGAAGGAGAAAGTATCGCTCAAGCTTTGGGGAGGCTTAAGTCAATGTTATATTCATGCCCCAATCATGAGCTCTCAAGAGAAATTATTATTCAAAAAATTTATGCTCGGCTTTCTCATAATGACCGATCCATGCTCGATACTTCTTGTACTGGTTCCTATATGAAGAAGGACACTGAATTCAAATGGCATTTATTGGAAAGAATTAAATGCAACTCTGAAGATTGGGATCTCGATGAAGGTAAGGAGTCAGGTATAAACCTTAAGTTCGATTGTGTTAAATCTTTTATGGATACCGATGCTTTTGTGATTTTAGAACTAAATATGGACTTGACTCTGAGATAGTAGCTTCCTTTTGTGAATCTTTTGCTAATCATGTTGATCTCCCTAAGGATAAGTGGTTTAAATATCATCCCCCCATTCAAGTTAATGTAGTAGAACCTTAAGTTGAAGAAGAAACTATTACTTATAATGTTGATCCTATTCTTCCGACTCCTTATATGAGAAACCACCTTTCCCTGTTAGAATAAAGGATCATGCTAAAGCTGTAACTATGGTTAAAAAAAGTAATATTAGAGCACCTAAACCCTCTGAACAAATTAAAGTTGAACCTAGTATTGCTATGGTTAAATATCTCTTGGTCGATAATATTGATGGGCATGTTATTTATTTCTGTGATGAAGCTGCTAGGATTGCTAAACCTGGTACTAAAGATAAACATAGACCTGTTGTTGGCATGCCTATTGTTTCTGTTAAAATTGGAGATCACTATTATCATGGCTTATGTGATGTGGGTGCTAGTGTGAGTGCACTTCCTTATACCTTATATCAAGAAATTATGAATGATATTGCACCTGTTGAGATAGAAGATATTGATGTTACTATTAAGCTTGCTAATAGAGAAACTATATCACCAATTGGGATTGTTAGAGATACTGAAGTCTTGTGTGGGAAGATAAAATATCCTACTGATTTTCTTGTTCTTGGTTCCCCACAAGATAATTTTTGTCCCATTATATTTGGTAGACCTTTCTTGAATACGGTTAATGCTAAGATAGACTGCGAGAAAGATATTGTTACTATTGGTTTAGGGGATATGTCTCATTATTTTAATCTCTCTAAATTTCATAGACAACCCCGCGATAAAGAATTGCCTAGTAAGGATGAAATTATTGGTCTTGCTTCTATTGCCGTGCCTCCTAATGATCCTTTAGAACAATATTTGCTAGGCCATGAAAATGATATGTTTATGAATGAAAGAAAGGAATAGATTAAGTATTCTTTAATCAATGACCTATTTTGAAACACAATTTGCCTATTGAAATCCTTGGGGATCCTCCTCCACCTAAGGGTGATCCCGTGTTTGAGCTTAAACCATTACCTAATACTTTGAAATATGCTTATCTTGATGAAAATAAGATATATCCTATTATTATTAGTGCCAACCTTTCAGAGCATGAAGAAAAGAGATTATTGAAAACTCTGAAGAAGCACCATGCCGCTATTGGATATACTCATGATCTTAAGGGCATTAGTCCCACTCTATGTCAGCACAAAATTAAATTGGAGAAAGTTGCTAAACTCGTTGTTGATCATCAACGACGGCTAAATCGTAAGATGAAAGAAGTGGTAAGAAGTGAAATACTAAAGCTTCTAGAGGCAGGTATAATTTATCCTATTGCCAATAGTCAATGGGTAAGCCATGTTCACTATGTCCCTAAGAAGGGACGTATTACTGTCAATCCTAATGATAAGAATGAATTGATTCCTCAAAGAATTGTTACAGGTTATAGAATGGTAATTGATTTTCGCAAATTAAATAAAGCCACTAGAAAAGATCATTACCCTCTACCTTTTATTGATCAAATGCTAGAAAGATTATCCAAGCATACACATTTTTGCTTTCTAGATGGTTATTCTGGTTTCTCTCAAATACCTGTGTCCAAAGATGATCAAGAGAAAACCACTTTTACTTGCCCCTTTGGTACCTTTGCTTATAGACGTATGCCTTTTGGTTTATGCAATGCACCTGCTACCTTTCAAAGATGTATGACTGCTATATTCTCTGATTTTTGTGAAAAGATTGTGGAGGTTTTCATGGATGATTTCTCTGTTTATGGAACTTCTTTTGATGATTGCTTAAGCAACCTTGACCGAGTTTTGCAGAGATGTGAAGAAACTAATCTTGTATTGAATTGGGAGAAGTGCCACTTTATGGTTAATGAAGGTATTGTCTTGGGGCATAAAATTTCTGAAAGAGATATTGAAGTTGATAAAGCTAAAGTAGATGCTATTGAAAAGATGTCGTGTCCTAAAGATATCAAAGGTATAAGAAGTTTCCTTTGTCATGCTGGTTTCTATATGAGGTTTATTAAAGACTTCTCTAAAATTTCTAGGCCTCTCACTAATCTCTTACAAAAAGATGTTCCTTTTGTTTTTTATGATGATTGTGTAGAAGCCTTTAAAATACTTAAGAAAGCCTTGATTTATGCAACTATTGTTCAGCCACCTGATTGGAATTTACCCTTTGAAATTATGTGTGATGCTAGTGATTATGCTGTTGATGTTGTTCTAGGACAAAGAGTGGATAAGAAATTAAATGTTATTCAGTATGCTAGTAAAACTCTAGACAGTGCTGTGACGCCCGGATATTTAAGCTACAGTGAACCTCTGCTAATGATGCCACGTCACCTCGATTACTGTTCTTAATCTCGCGTTAGTTTGAAACCGATTCAAATTCGAAATCAAAATTAAAGTCAAACATAAAAATTTTCAAACATAAAAACTGAAATGTTCCTCATGTGGAAAATATTCATTTGTTAATATTGGTGGTGAACCAACATAAAAAAATGTATAAATACCCTAAACTATCCAAAACTGTGGCCAACAACCCTAAATTTTATCATTTCTATTTAAGCAAAATTTCAAATGAATTCAAATACCTCTCAAACTTTTTGTGGGAGTGCCTAAAAATGCAACAGCAATTTTGGACCAAGTTCCATATTTTGCAAAAATCATTTGATGGCTTAGTTAAATACAAGCAGTGCATATTAAAAGAAAAGGCAGAAAACAGAAAAAATTTAGAAAAGGAAAAGCGGTAGAGGAACTGCTACTGCTGCGCCGGGCCCTAGTGGCCACAGTGCAGGCCCAGCCCATCCCCGGTCATCCCCTTGCTCTCTGTTCACCAGGCACCCCGTGGACACAGGAGCATCGTCCATGGCCGGATAGCCACGGGGCGGCCATCCCGCGCCTCCCCGCCGTCTCCCTGCGTTGGATAAGAATGCCCCGCGCCCCCTGTGTCAACCCTAGGTCACTAATCCCTTTCTCCCCCTCGCTCACTCGCTCTCCTGATTCGGAGCTCACATTCGAGCTGCCGTCGCCGCGTCGACGTCGATGCCGTGCACCGGAGCCTCCCCGCGGCGCCAGAAGCTTCCCACGAGACGGTCCCCTTCGTCGTCGTTCTCTACGGCAACCGGCTCTTGCTGGAGCGACCCGGAGCCGCCGCCATCGACCCCTCCTCTTCGACCATCGACGTCTGCTCCGCCTCGTCGATCTGCTACCTCCGGTCCTCCCCGAACCATCCCGAGCTCGCCATCGCCTTCCCCTCGGTGAGCCGCACCCATTCCCCCCTTTTCCCCCTCGGATTTGTTGTCGTATGAGCCCCACCCCCGAGCTCCTGCCGCCATGACCGAGGCTTGGTCCCGGCCGCGCCCCTCGTCGGTGTTGCTCCTGCTGTGTCGCCTCGCTCGTGCGCACCTAGCTCCGCCGCACCCCACGGTTGTGCCCGCGCCCGCTGCCGCCCAAGCTTGTGGCCCCGCCTTCCCTCCCGCGCGCCCGAGCACGGCAGCAGCGCCGCCGCCGCCGCCGCAGCACTTTCCCCCCGCCTTAGCC
>NC_057796.1:106152169-106170333 GCF_018294505.1 Triticum aestivum
GGCCTCCCCCCGCTCCTCGCCCCCGGTCTCTACTGGGCGAGGCCGCCGGCGCCTTGTGCCCGCGCGAGCCCAGCCGGCCCCGTCTGTTGACTTGGAGGGGATAACCCCAGTTAGTTTAGCGCTAACCTTTCCCCCACTGTCACTGCCAAACGGGCCCCGCCCCTAAAACGATTAAAAAAAGGAATTAAAATAATAATAATAATAAAAATATTAATTAATTAATTAACTAAATCAATTAACTTAATTAATCGAGTTTGATTAACTTAATCAATTAACTAAACTAATTAATCATGATTAGTTAGTCTAGTGTATGGCATGCGGGACCCACACGTAGTTGACCCAGTCAACTGCACAGTTGACTGCTGACGTCAGCATGATGTCATGCCGACGTCATCTTTTACTATTCTGGATAATGTTGATTAAATTAATTAAATAAATCCTAAAAATGATTTAAAATCTTTAAAAATTAATATAAAATAATCCGTAGCTCGGATGAAAAAACTTTGTACATGAAAGTTGCTCAGAACGACGAGACGAATCCGAATACGCAGTCCGTTTGTCCGCCACACATTCCTAGCATAGCGAACACACAACTTTCCCCTCCGGTTCAACCGTCCGAAAACGTCAAACTCCGGGGATTCTTTCCCGGATGTTCCCCCCTTCGTCGGTATCACTTCCTACCGCGTTAGGGCACACCTCGCGCCGCGCCTTGCCATGTCATGCATCGTCACACATTGTTTGCTTTATATTTATTGTTTCTTCCCCCTCTTCTCTCGCTAGACACCGAGACCGACGCTACTGCTGGTACCCCGATCGACTACGGTGTTGACGACCCCTCCTTCTTGCCAGGGCAACCAGGCAAGCCCCCCCTTGATCACCAGATATCGCCTATTCTTCTCTATACTGCTTGCATTAGAGTAGTGTAGCATGTTACTGCTTTCCATTAATCCTATCCTGATGCATAGCCTGTCATTGTTGCTACAGTTGTTACCCTTACCTGCTATCCTACTGCTTAGTATAGGATGCTAGTGAACCATCAGTGGCCCTACACTCTTGTCCGTCTGCCATGCTATACTACTGGGCCGTGATCACTTCGGGAGGTGATCACGGGTATATACTATGTACATTATATACATGACACATGTGGTGACTAAAGTCGGGTCGGCTCGTTGAGTACCCGCAAGTGATTCTGATGAGGGGGCTGAAAGGACAGGTGGCTCCACCCCGGTAGAGGTGGGCCTGGGTTCCTGACGGCCCCCGACTGTTACTTTGTGGCGGAGCGACAGGGCAGGTTGAGACCACCTAGGAGAGAGGTGGGCCTAGCCCTGGTCGGCGTTCGCAGATACATAACACGCTTAACGAGTTCTTGGTATTTGATCTGAGTCTGGCCATTTGGTCTATACGCACTAACCATCTACGCGGGAGTAGTTATGGGTATCCCGGCGTCGTGGTATCAGCCGAAGCCTTCGTGACGTCAGCGACTGAGTGGCGCGCGCCGGATTGGACTGGAACGCCACTAGGCTAGGTCTGCTTCCGGCTGCGTACGCAACGTGCAGGTGTGCATAGGGCGATGGGCCCAGACCCCTGCGCGCATAGGGTTAGACCGGCGTGCTGACCTCTCTGTTGTGCTTAGGTGGGGCTGCGACGTGTTGATCGTACGAGGCCGAGCATGACCCAGAAAAGTGTGTCCGGCCAAATGGGATCGAGCGTGTTGGGTTATGTGGTGCACCCCTGCAGGGAAGTTTATCTATTCGAATAGCCGTGTCCCTCGGTAAAAGGACGACCCGGAGTTGTACCTTGACCTTATGACAACTAGAACCGGATACTGAATAAAATACACCCTTCCAAGTGCCAGATACAACCCGGTGATCGCTCTCTAACAGGGCGACGAGGAGGGGATCGCCGGGTAGGATTATGCTACGCGATGCTACTTGGAGGACTTTAATCTACTCTCTTCTACATGCTGCAAGATGGAGGCTGCCAGAAGCGTAGTCTTCGACAGGATTAGCTATCCCCCTCTTATTCTGGCATTCTGCAGTTCAGTCCACTGATATGCCCCTTTACACATATATCCATGCATATGTAGTGTAGCTCCTTGCTTGCGAGTACTTTGGATGAGTACTCACGGTTGCTTTTCTCCCTCTTTCCCCCTTTCTGTACCTGATTGTCGCAACCAGATGCTGGAGTCCAGGAGCTAGAGATCCCGAGGATGATTCTAAATGGAGTTCGGCTTCGAGGAGTAGTTAGGAGGTCCCAGGCAGGAGGCCTTGCCTTTTTGATCGTTGCTACTTTTGTGCTAGCCTTCTTAAGGCAAACTTGTTTAACTTATGTCTGTACTCAGATATTGTTGCTTCCGCTGACTCGTCTATGATCGAGCACTTGTATTCGAGCCCTCGAGGCCCCTGGCTTGTATTATAATGCTTGTATGACTTATTTATGTTTTAGAGTTGTGTTGTGATATCTTCCCATGAGTCCCTGATCTTGATCATACACATTTGCGTGCATGATTAGTGTACGGTCAAATCGGGGGCGTCACAAGTTGGTATCAGAGCCAACTGCCTGTAGGAATCCCCCCTTTCCAACTCCTTGGTCGAAGTTGAGTCTAGTCATTGCTAAACTTTGACTAACATGGTTTGTTGCTTACGGGCCCACGTCGCCATTGGGTGGTATTAGGATCTTTTACTCCTTGTCTATACTCTGGGGCTCTGAACTCTCTCCTATTCGGGTTAAATGATTTTGCTAAAAGGACTAACTGCAAGTTCTCGTAAATACTTTCTCCCGGAGAGCCCTTTATCACAGATGGTCGTCGACTGCACCAGAAGATGTTGAAGATACTCTTTGATCATTCCCGAGACCCTTGTGCCCTCTGCCTTTTCAATTCCCTACTACCGATATATCCATATGGATAACAACATACACTTGTTGTTCATACAATTACTCTGAGTTTCTCGTGTTATTACCAGATACATCGAATTGCTCTCCGGCTTTTTAAGAATCCCTTGTACCACTGCCTTGCAGTTCTTTTCCACCTGAATACCCCTACGAATAATTTCTCGCACTTATCGAGTATCCGCTCATCCCCAAATGATTCGTGTATTTCACAAAGTCTTCGAAATACCATTCGATCTTCTGAAAATCCTCAGGAGCCTTTTTGCTCTTGAAATTCTTGTTTACTTGCATTATGATTAATCTTAAGTCTCGTAATCTTATTGGCATCTCTTGTCATTATCATTTTGAGTCCGTTGATTCAATTTGTTGCGAATGCTCGCAATCCTCAATCAGAGCCTAGAATTCATCCTTCCGGCTCAGACGTCATTTGAACAGGAGCTGGTTCTCGACTAATCAAATTACTGTCGATTGTATCCCTATGGCTATTCAACTTATCCATCCCTAATCAGAGCATTGCTTCGGATCCCTTGATTTGGAAATCATAATTCCTTTGCCTTTGAGCTTTGAATTAGTTAGTTGTTTCTATAATCTGATCTCCTTGCATTCTTCTTCCTCTAGTGGAGTACCGTTGCTCACGTCAGATCCCTTGTGGACCACCAGATCCTTTGTTGGATTTTATCCGACATCGTCCTTCATATTCAATAAGCCTGTGAGCTTTTCCTCGGATACATAATGCCTTTGGTAAATTATATCCTCTGCTTTGTCAACCATGCTCTACTATTGAGCTTGTGTTATTTACTCCTGAAGTTTGTAGTATATCTTTCTACGATGCCCCGATGGGTTGAACCTATGCCTTCCTTAATCTGTGTGAACCCGAAAGATTTCGCGGGACATACTTATCTGGTATTGCACCAGGTAAAACTTTCGACAACTAATGTCATTATCAAAATACGAGAGGCGAATGGAAGGTTATGCATTGAAGAAGTGGGAGTCGACCTTGAACCTTTGTGTTCATGCCCATGGACACGATGTAGATCCTATCATGGAAGCTTCTTATAATAATAGCTATTTCCCTGGTATAATATCATCTGGTATCGGTGAATGGATCCTTTGCGATCGTGGTTCCGACCATGTTGTCCTTTAAATACCATTTCCTATGCAAGTTTAAGTAATTGTCTTCTATAGAGAAATACCCCAATCCACCCTCTACTTTGATCTGTCGTCGAGTATTACCCCCTGGTATCTCGAGATTATCATGGAACTGCATAACTTCTTATGAGTTTTTCATCAAGTGCTACATTCTCAGTGATTCCAATTTTCCACTGGCTCTGAGTTGTTAGTCACTCGAGAACACCGATAAGTGAATCGATTCCGCACTCCGATTCAATAACTCTAAGTAATTCTTGTTGCTTACGAGTTTAATAATCCTTCAAGTCATTCCTAGCCTTATCGGCTATATCCTTATCGTGCAAACTTTTTAACTGTGCTACCCGGTCCTTCCCGGAACACAACTTTCGATGATGAGCTAAGCTTACGTCGATCTTCCTCGTCATATTAGTTCGCCTTGAACAACAAGCTTGATTTCAAGTTTGTGCCGTACCCTTGGTTCCATTAACCTATCGCTTTCATCATTCCTCTGACTTGATGTCATCGCCGATAGATTACATCTTCATGAAATCTCTCGACAAATGTGTCGTGATCAGCACCAACATTTTGAGCTCTTCCAGGATATCAGTCGAAATTTAGGATGAGAAATACCATCCTTGCCCCTCGATGATTTGTGTTATCATTGGCAGCGTTATTGCCCCCCCTCCAATTCAGACTTGATCATGTTATGGAGCTCTTTCCTATCTAGCTTATGTTATGTTCTACATTGAAGTATTACTGTCCTTCATGTCAAGGATATTGTGAGAATTTCTCCACCTCTTGAGAATTCTTGATATAGTAATACTTCTCGCCATCTCCATTTGTTTTATGATCCCCGTGTTGTTTCTAACCTGAATACCGACAATTGAACTATGATGCGTGAATTCAAAACTTCTAGCAACCCTATTGCTTTGAAGTTATTGGTCTATAGCTTCATTCTACGTCTATGACTTATTGAATCATCATTCGACCATTGATCGTGCTACATAGCCCATATTTTGGGTGCACATTTCAACCAATGTTTAACTGTGTATGTTTTCCTCGAGCATACATCATTAAGTCATTCGATCTAGCTAATGTTATCTCCTTGTTCACATAGTTGTGGAAATCCATCTTTTGGAAATCTCAATGGATTGTCGCTGAGTCAATCAGTCACCTCCTCACCTCTCCTTGATGTAATGATGAACCCTTGTTCGGAACTCGCTTCCATAGTTCATGTCCCGAGAATCTTCGATGTCGTTTCGACAATTTGTGTTGCACCTTTCTTCTCAGGCATCCTAAGTCTGAGTTATCCTAACACCAATCAGATCTGAATCTCGGTCAGATATGATGGTTGGAACATATTTCCAAGAGTTATAACATTGGTCTATTTATGACCCGGTAAGATGATGTCATGGCTCGCACACCTGGCTGGAGGACCTATTCTTCCATGAGGAAATTGTAAGACTTACTCTATAAAGTTGTTCCTGATGGATCCTTTGTGTATCCATAGCCTGATCTTACCTAATGACCATGTCAATGCTATCTCGAAGCATGTCTATGGTACTTCGATTTTCAACAAGAACATTTGAAGCCCAATGCTAAATGTTTCTTGCTCAATTATCCAAATACCGTTGTACGGGTAATGTCATGAAATTTCTCTCCCCTTTCCTAAAGGGTTTTCTACATTATATCCTCTCATGGATATCATGCTCTGCTTGCCTTTGGGAAGGATATACCCCTGAAATATGTGTTTTAACACATTTTCCTTTCCATTGTTCTGTTTAATCTGATAATCACATTTTCCTTTCCATTGTTTGGATTAACGTTTCTTGTAATCTGACTTAGCTGAGCAGTGATAATTCCCTGCTTAGGGAAGCACCTTGTTGCACCACTCTGTCAGTAAGGCCCTGTTACTATTGTTGATGACATTCCGGTAATCACCGATGGACGAGAACCGTGCCTATTGGTCCGCCTCGTTCCAACGAGCAGGAAAATGGTTCTCTTCGTCCCTCGCCCTTGGTACCAACGTTGTTGCCAACAAAACTGACAGGCTACCCTCTGACATGCCTTGCTACCATGACCGTGCAAGATGTTACCATTCCTCCTACTTTTAATCCACAGGGTGGGCCCATAACCCACAGTTCCACAGGATCGAAACCTGACTCTCTTGTACACCCCCTGTTCCCAAAGTTATTCCTCACGCTTGGCTTCGTATGTAATTCACGTGCCACCTTTTGTGAGATCATCAATTTTGGTATCACGCACAATACTTATTCCCGTTGCTCTGAACCCTTCAGGCATCGAACGATTGCCTGCCCGCTCGAAACTTCCCCACGATACGTCCTTACTTTGCTCTCGATATAGTCTTAAATTTCCATTCGAGAGTTACTTTCCGCCACCTTCCCCGATGTTATCAACCAGATAGTCAACCGTTCAGAGGTCTGTTATTCCGAAGTTACCCCTTGTCCTTCGTAAGTACGATGGAGTTCCCGAAGAAAGGATGCCAGCTTCATCAAGCAGAGAAATGAAGACATCAATGTAATGAATTGACCTCTTCGAGAAGAGTAACCAAGACCAAGAAGACTCGTTAGAATTCGTAACCAGATCTTCCCCCTTACTCCGCCTCTTAAATCTCGGGACGAGATTTCTTGTAGTGGAGGAGAATTGTGACGCCCGGATATTTAAGCTACAGTGAACCTCTGCTAATGATGCCATGTCACCTCGACTACAGTTCTTAATCTCACGTTAGTTCGAAACCGATTCAAATTCGAAATCAAAATTATAGTCAAACATAAAAGTTTTCAAACATAAAAACTGAAATGTTCCTCATGTGGAAAATATTCATTTGTTAATATTGGTGGTGAACCAACATAAAAAAATGTTTAAATACCCTAAACTATCCAAAACTGTGGCCAACAACCCTAAATTTTATCATTTCTATTTAAGCAAAATTTCAAATGAATTCAAATACCTCTCAAACTTTTTGTGGGAGTGCCTAAAAATGCAACAGCAATTTTGGACCAAGTTCCATATTTTGCAAAAATCATTTGATGGCTTAGTTAAATACAAGCAGTGCATATTAAAAGAAAAGGCAGAAAACAGAAAAAATTTAGAAAAGGAAAAGCGGTAGAGGAACTGCTACTGCTGCGCCGGGCCCTAATGGCCACAGTGCAGGCCCAGCCCATCCCCGATCATCCCCTTGCTCTCTGTTCACCAGGCACCCCGTGGACGCAGGAGCATCGTCCATGGCCGGATAGCCACGGGGCGGCCATCCCGCGCCTCCCCGCCGTCTCCCTGCGTTGGATAAGAATGCCCCGCGCCCCCTCTGTCAACCCTAGGTCGCTAATCCCTTTCTCCCCCTCGCTCACTCGCTCTCCCGATCCGGAGCTCACATTCGAGCTGCCGTCACCGCGTCGACGTCGATGCCATGCACCGGAGCCTCCCCGCGGCGCCAGAAGCTTCCCACGAGACGGTCCCCTTCGTCGTCGTTCTCTACGGCAACCGGCTCTTGCTGGAGTGACCCGGAGCCGCCGCCATCGACCCCTCCTCTTCGACCATGGACGTCTGCTGCGCCTCGTCGATCTGCTACCTCCGGTCCTCCCCGAACCATCCCGAGCTCGCCATCGCCTTCCCCTCGGTGAGCCGCACCCATTCCCCCCTTTTCCCCCTCGGATTTGTTGTCGTATGAGCCCCACCCCCGAGCTCCTGCCGCCATGACCGAGGCTTGGTCCCGGCCGCGCCCCTCGTCGGTGTTGCTCCTGCTGTGTCGCCTCGCTCGTGCGCACCTAGCTCCGCCGCACCGCACGATTGTGCCCGCGCCCGCTGCCGCCTAAGCTTGCGGCCCCGCCTTCCCTCCCGCGCGCCCGAGCACGGCAGCAGCGCCGCCGCCGCAGCACTTTCCCCCCGCCTTAGCCACCTGTCCGCGCCCGCCGGGCCGCCGCCGCCCGGGGCCTCCCCCTGCTCCTCGCCCCCGGTCTCTACTGGGCGAGGCCGCCGGCGCCTTGTGCCCGCGCGAGCCCAGCCGGCCCCCTCTGTTGACTTGGAGGGGATAACCCCAGTTAGTTTAGCGCTAACCTTTCCCCCACTGTCACTGCCAAACGGGCCCCGCCCCTAAAACGATTAAAAAAAGGAATTAAAAAATAATAATAATAAAAATATTAATTAATTAATTAATTAACTAAATTAATTAACTTAATTAATCGAGTTTGATTAACTTAATCAATTAACTAAACTAATTAATCATGATTAGTTAGTCTAGTGTATGGCATGCGGGACCCACACGTAGTTGACCCAGTCAACTGCACAGTTGACTGCTGACGTCAGCATGATGTCATGCCGACGTCATCTTTTACTATTCTGGATAATGTTGATTAAATTAATTAATTAAATCCTAAAAATGATTTAAAATCTTTAAAAATTAATATAAAATAATCCGTAGCTCGGATGAAAAAACTTTGTACATGAAAGTTGCTCAGAACGACGAGACGAATCCGAATACGCAGTCCGTTTGTCCGCCACACATTCCTAGCATAGCGAACACACAACTTTCCCCTCCGGTTCAACCGTCCGAAAACGTCAAACTCCGGGGATTCTTTCCCGGATGTTCCCCCCCTTCGTCGGTATCACTTCCTACCGCGTTAGGGCACACCTCGCGCCGCGCCTTGCCATGTAATGCATCGTCACACATTGTTTGCTTTATGTTTATTGTTTCTTCCCCCTCTTCTCTCGCTAGACACCGAGACCGACGCTACTGCTGGTACCCCGATCGACTACGGTGTTGACGACCCCTCCTTCTTGCCAGGGCAACCAGGCAAGCCCCCCCCTTGATCACCAGATATCGCCTATTCTTCTCTATACTGCTTGCATTAGAGTAGTGTAGCATGTTACTGCTTTCCATTAATCCTATCCTGATGCATAGCCTGTCATTGTTGCTACAGTTGTTACCCTTACCTGCTATCCTACTGCTTAGTATAGGATGCTAGTGAACCATCAGTGGCCCTACACTCTTGTCCGTCTGCCATGCTATACTACTGGGTCGTGATCACTTCGGAAGGTGATCACGGGTATATACTATGTACATTAGATACATGACACATGTGGTGACTAAAGTCGGGTCGGCTCGTTGAGTACCCGCAAGTGATTCTGATGAGGGGGCTGAAAGGACAGGTGGCTCCACCCCGGTAGAGGTGGGCCTGGGTTCTTGACGGCCCCCGACTGTTACTTTGTGGCGGAGCGACAGGGCAGGTTGAGACCACCTAGGAGAGAGGTGGGCCTGGCCCTGGTCGGCGTTCGCAGATACATAACACGCTTAACGAGTTCTTGGTATTTGATTTGAGTCTGGCCATTTGGTCTATACACACTAACCATCTACGCAGGAGTAGTTATGGGTATCCCGGCGTCGTGGTATCAGCCGAAGCCTTCGTGACGTCAGCGACTGAGTGGCGCGCGCCGGATTGGACTGGAACGCCACTAGGCTAGGTCTGCTTCCGGCCGCGTACGCAACGTGCAGGTGTGCATAGGGCGATGGGCCCAGACCCCTGCGCGCATAGGGTTAGACCGGCGTGCTGACCTCTCTGTTGTGCTTAGGTGGGGCTGCGACGTGTTGATCTTACGAGGCCGAGCATGACCCAGAAAAGTGTGTCCGGCCAAATGGGATCGAGCGTGTTGGGTTATGTGGTGCACCCCTGCAGGGAAGTTTATCTATTCGAATAGTCGTGTCCCTCGGTAAAAGGACGACCCGGAGTTGTACCTTGACCTTATGACAACTAGAACCGGATACTGAATAAAATACACCCTTCCAAGTGCCAGATACAACCCGGTGATCGCTCTCTAACAGGGCGACGAGGAGGGGATCGCCGGGTAGGATTATGCTACGCGATGCTACTTGGAGGACTTTAATCTACTCTCTTCTACATGCTGCAAGATGGAGGCTGCCAGAAGCGTAGTCTTCGACAGGATTAGCTATCCCCCTCTTATTCTGGCATTTTGCAGTTCAGTCCACTGATATGCCCCTTTACACATATATCCATGCATATGTAGTGTAGCTCCTTGCTTGCGAGTACTTTGGATGAGTACTCACTGTTGCTTTTCTCCCTCTTTCCCCCTTTCTGTACCTGATTGTCGCAACCAGATGCTGGAGTCCAGGAGCTAGAGATCCCGAGGATGATTCTACATGGAGTTCGGCTTCGAGGAGTAGTTAGGAGGTCCCAGGCAGGAGGCCTTTCCTTTTCGATCGTTGCTACTTTTGTGCTAGCCTTCTTAAGGCAAACTTGTTTAACTTATGTCTGTACTCAGATATTGTTGCTTCCGCTGACTCGTCTATGATCGAGCACTTGTATTCGATCCCTCGAGGCCCCTGGCTTGTATTATAATGCTTGTATGACTTATTTATGTTTTAGAGTTGTGTTGTGATATCTTCCCGTGAGTCCCTGATCTTGATCATACACATTTGCGTGCATGATTAGTGTACGGTTAAATCGGGGGCGTCACAAGTGCCCAGAGAAATTATGCTACCACTGGAAAAGATTTTTAGCAGTTGTATTTGCATGTGATAAGTTCAGACCTCATATTCTTGATTCTAATGTAACTGTTGCACTGATTATGATGCTATTAAATATCTTATGGAAAAGGAACATGCTAAACCTAGACTTATTAGATGGGTTCTCTTGCTACAAGAATTTGATTTGCATATTATTGATAAAAAGGGAGCTGAGAACCCCGTTCCAGACAACTTGTCTAGGTTAGGAAATGTTCTTGATGACCCACTGCCTATTGATGATAGTTTTCCTGATGAACAATTAAATGTCATAAATGCCTCTCATAATACTCCATGGTATGCTGATTATGCTAATCATCGTTGCTAAATTTATACCACCTAGTTTCACATACCCGCAAAAGAAAAGTTTGTCTATGATTTAAGACATTACTTCTGGGATGACCCACACCTTTATAAAGAAGGAGTAGATGGTATTATTAGACGTTGTGTACCTGAGCATGAACAGGAACAGATCCTACACAAGTGCCACTCCGAGTCTTATGAAGGACACCAGGCTGGAGATAGAACTGCACATAAGGTATTGCAATCCGGGTTCTATTGGCCCACTCTCTTTAAGGATGCTCGTAAGTTTGTCTTGTCTTGTGACCAATGTCAAAGAATTGGTAATATTAGTAGACGACAAAAAATGCCTATGAACTATTCACTTGTCATTGGACCATTTGATGTTCTTGATGACCCACTACCTATTGATGATAGCTTTCCTGATGAACAATTAGCTGTCATAAATGCTTCTCGTACTGCTCCATGGTATGCTGATTATGCTAATTACATTGTTGCTAAATTTATACCACCTAGTTTCACATACCAGCAAAAGAAAAAGTTCTTCTATGATTTAAGACATTACTTCTGGGATGACCCACACCTTTATAAAGAAGGAGTAGATGGTGTTATTAGACGTTGTGTACCTGAGCATGAATAGGAACAGATCCTACGCAAGTGTCACTCCAAAGCTTATGGAGGACACCACGCTGGAGATAGAACTGCACATAAGGTATTGCAATTCGGTTTTTATTGGCCTACTCTTTTTAAGGATGCTTGTAAGTTTGTCTTGTCTTGTGATGAATGTCAAAGAGTTGGTAATATTAGTAGACGTCAAGAAATGCCTATGAACTATTCCCTTCTTATTGAACCATTTGATGTTTGGGGCTTTGATTATATGGGACCGTTTCCTTCCTCTAATGGGTATACACATATTTTACTTGCTGTTGATTACGTTACTAAGTGGGTAGAAGCTATTCCAACTAGTAGTGCTGATCATAACATGTCGGGGGAAATCGACACCTATGGAATCACTGGGATCCCTTCTACGGTTGGCGGGCACGGGGTTGTGCAAAGAGCGGGTCCGACAGGTAGCACACAGATCGTTTACCCAGGTTCGGGCCGCGGAGATGCGTAATACCCTAGTCTTGCTTTGATGGATGTATTGGAGTGTTCTTGTGTTCTTGAGCTAGCTACGGGGTGTGACTTGCCCAAAAGATCCGAATCCTCCTCCTGGTCGCCTCGGGCCTCCTTTTATAGGAAAAAGGGGTTGCCATAGTGGCACAAAGGAGGTGGAAAGGTCTACAGTGGATGAGTCTATCCTCTGGCACCATTGGACAAACGCATTTAATGCGCTGCCGACGTGCCCCTCTCGCTTTATCGGGGACGGCAAGGAAGCACGTCCCAGCTGTCGCCACCTCGCCTGGTTCCGACGCGCGTCCGAGCTGACGAGGCGTTGCTGCGCCACGTTGGCTGGCTGCTGTGCTGGCACGGCGGCGGAGTCTTCAGGAAGATTTGCATGTCACCACGCAGGTGCTTGCTGGGTCGGTGTAGAGGCCGCACGTCACCACGTAGGTGCCTGCCCAGCTGGTTGAGCTAGCAGCCGCATGGGGACGGCGGTGGAGTCTTGGCAGGTGCGGGCCCTGCTGCGGCCCCGTAGGTGTCTTCGGCAAGGGCCTTGCCGGGGCCCCGGCAAGGGTCTTGCCGTGGCATCGTGGTCTTCCCCGGCAAGCGTCTTGTCAGGGGTCTTGTGGATTTCCTCGGCTAGGATCCCGCCGAGGATCGTCGTATTCTGGTCCTCATCTGATCTTGTGTCTTTATGATCTTGACAAAGATCTGCATTCCACCACGGAGGTGCCTCCCGAGCCTTGGTTCCAATGAGGTTGATGGCGCTGGAGCCCTTGGGCTCAAGGGAGGCGCGCTCCGTTGGAGTCAAGCGAGTTGCCCCGGCAAGGCCTTTGCTGGGGCCGCGGAGGCCGCCCCGGCAAGGGTCTCGTGGGGGAGTCCACCTCGCCCCTTTGCTCTTTTGTGTCTCTGGTCTTGGCGTTGCCTTGGCCGTCTTGTGCTCCGGCTTCCCTCCTCTGCCCTGCTAAGTGTGGCCGTGGGCGCGACGCCGACTGTCCGTGCACAAGTAAAGGGGTTAAAACGAGAGCCCCTACTTTTGTACACCGACAGGAGCCCCCGGGCCTGGGCCACACATAAGCTCTACACGTTGTTGCACCAGGCCCAGAACGGTGCGCGGGCAGGTGGGGCGGATTTTTACCGTAGTAATTTTTTCATTCGCTGCGCTTCCCCACGACCCGCGATGAACGCGCGACGTGGAGGGTCGTGCGTGACGTGGGGGTCATGCGTGGGGCGATTCCTGCGTGCATGCATCATATCGTGGTAAAGAGGCGGCTCGCGCCTTCCCCATAAAAAGAAGGAGACGCATAGGCGCGGCTCATTTACTGAGTGGAATCGGGTCGTGGTCTTCAAGGCGTCCGCGCCCCATGATCATGGGGTGGGGCACGGTCGCCTCACCCGTCCCCTCGATTCTGCTTGCTCGCCACGTGTCCCCCATGCAGGTGGCAGGCGGTGGAGGTGGGAAACCAGGCCATCGCTCATTGGGGCAGTGGGTCGGTCTCGATTCCCTGCGCCCCCGATGGCCGGATTGGTCGAGTGGGGCGGCCGAGCCCCGACCCCGCCCCTTTATAAGAAGGGGGAGGGGGATGGCATCCCACATCCTTTCATCATTCGCCTCCATTCTTTTCGGATTCTTTCTTCCACCTGCCATGGCAAGAGGAGGCGTCGGCCCTTCGACGGTGGCGGCGAGGGTCGCTGCTCGACAGCGCGTCCCTCCTTCCCAAGAGCTCCTGGTGGCAGAGCCGGCCACGAGAGGAAGGGGGAGGGGGCGAGGCCGAGGTCGCCATGGCGCTCGGGGAAGAGGGGGGCGGGGCGGCGCACCGGCCTCGCCTTCGCCAGCGATGCATCCCCCGATGGAGGGCCACGTCGTGGACCAGCCCTGTGAGTTCTTCATCAGGCTGTGCCGGCCACCGCGTCGTCGTCTTCGTCTCCCTACCCCATTTGCTCGGGAGATGGAGCTCGATCCGCCCCAGACCCTCAGGTTGCACATGAGGGGCTACGGGAACGGCGGCACGCGGGTCACCGTCGACTTCCCCGCTCCTCACGTCGTGTACCTCCATCGTGGATGGAAGACGTTTGCTCGTGTCCACAGCCTGACGGCGGGGCTCGTTCTCTACTTCAAGTTAATGGA
Source organism: Triticum aestivum (assembly GCF_018294505.1). Classification (NCBI taxonomy): domain Eukaryota; kingdom Viridiplantae; phylum Streptophyta; class Magnoliopsida; order Poales; family Poaceae; genus Triticum; species Triticum aestivum. The sequence continues at coordinate 106,166,254 of NC_057796.1, forward strand.
GAACGGCCTGCTTCCCGTCAAGGTCTTTAGAGATCTTGGAACTCGCCTAAAGTGCTGCATGGAGAGCTCCTCCGACGATGAAGATTCCTACTCAAGAAGGAGTGACGAGGAGGACAACGACAACGACGACGAGGGCGTCGAACTGCGGGACGCTGACCTCGACTCTGACTGACCGCGTCGTCCCTCCCTCGGCCACGCGCCCTGCCGAGGGCCTCTCATCAAGCTCTCCATCGGCGCGCTCCCCGTCGCCTCCTTGGGCGGCTGGCGTAGGAGGGTCGGAGAAGGCGAAGAAGGCGGGTGGCGGCCATCAAGTCGGAGTACGCGGGCACCGACGCCTTCGTCGTGTATTGTCGCCCCGCTGCCTCATCTTCCAGCTCCCCTCCCGGCACCAGGATGTTCCCTTGGTGCCTTCTGCTCCTCGCACCTTGCCTAGGCGCTCTTTTTGCCCTCCTGCTATCTTATTCCACCTTCTGAAGAGAGGGACAAGAAAAGGATTACGGGCATCTTATCTGTTTTTAGTTTGTAAGCCTGCGGGCACTTGTTACTTTTAAGACTTGTAATCCCCTTGCTCATGTTTTTTATTCCGTATGAACTGTACCTGTATGGGATGTTTTTAATGAAAAAGGGTGCTTGCCGGGTTCTTTGTGCGTGAGCGAGGCCCATGCCAAGGAATGAATCCTTGTTATTTTTATGATAAACATTGTCGCCCGGCAATAGGCCTTGCCGTCCCCTTACTTCAGTCGACCATTCTCACGCTCTTGGCGGAGGCAGGGCGAAGTAGAGTTTGGCCCCTCGTTTATTTCCTCGCCACCGTGCCTACGACCCTGTTTTGACCCAGGGACTTGGGTACAGGAAAAAGGGGGAGCACGGTGGTCTAGGAGCATAACGGGGTTTCATATGTCCCGACTTCATACGGAAATGCACAATAGAGGATAAAAGACTTATCTGAATCTGCAGCCCCCGGCAGCCTTGGCTTGTCGTGGTTGGATTCTTGTATCTGTAGCCCCCGGCAACCTTGGCTTGCCGAGGCAGGAGCGCCGGCTCGTTCTCTTTCTTCCAAAAAGCTCAGCAGAAACGTCCATGGACCCTGTGAACCAAAGAGGATGGAAAGGAACAAAGAAACGCAAACTCGACCTCTATGCTAGGGGTTAGTCGCCGCTAAGCACTATCAACCCTAACCGAGGGAGAGACTTAACCTAGCATGCATGCTATAACTTAGGGTGCCAGCGCTTCATTTATTTATGCTCAGGGTCTGCGCCTGGCTTTGTACAGAGGGTTACATGCCTTGCCGGCAAGGCTTGTACAAAAGGTGGTTTGCCGGGGGGGCCGGCAACCGTGCCTTATGGGTAAAACTTGCGAAGATGTTCAATATTCCAGGAGTTGCTCACTGGAATAGCATCTTCGGTCTCCAGGCGGACTGTGCCGGGCCTGGTGACTTGTATTACCCGATAAGGGCCTTCCCACTTCGGCATCAACTTGTTTGAATTCTTGGCCGATTGAACGCGCCGAAGAACAAGGTCGTCTTCCTCAAAGCTTCGGGCATGAACCTTGCGGCTATGGTAGCGGCGCAAGGCTTGCTGGTAGCGCGCTGCTCTCGCAGCTGCCCAAAGACGATCTTCCTCAAGGAGTATTGCGTCATCTTGCCGCAATTGCTCTTGCTCAAGATAGTCATAAGCGAGCACTCGAGGTGACCCGTATGTGAGTTCCGTGGGGAGAACTACTTCTGCCCCGTATACCAGGGCAAAGGGTGTCTAGCCGGTGGCTCGATTTGGCGTCGTTCTGATTGACCAAAGAACTGCCGGCAACTCATCAATCCAGCGCCTTCCGCTCTGGTGTAGCCTATCAGAAGTCTTGGTCATCAGGCCTTGCAGTACTTCAGCATTTGCCTTCTCACCTGGCTGTTGCTCCGTGGGTGTGCCACGGAGGCGAAATAGACCTTGCTGCCGAGGTCTTGGATGTATTGCATGAAGGTCTGGCTTGTGAACTCTGTGCCGTTGTCGGTGATGACCCTGTTTGGCACACCAAAACGGCAAACTAGCCCCTTGAAGAACTTGACGGCTGATTGTGCTCTCACCTTCCTCACTGCTTCCACCTCCGGCCACTTTCTAAACTTGTCGATTGCAACGTACAAGTACTCAAAGCCCCTGACAACGTGGTGGAAAGGGCCCAGTATGTCGAGCCCCCAGACCGAAAATGGCCAGGAGAGAGGAATTGTTTGAAGGGCTTGAGCTGGTTGATGAAGCTTCTTTGAATGGAACTGACACGCTTCACACTTCGTTACTAGTGTCGTCGCATCCTGGAGGGCAGTGGGCCAGAAGAAACCTTGCCGGAACGCCTTGCCGGCAACGGCCCTCGACCCTATGTGGGAGCCACATATGCCTTCGCGTATCTCCGCCAACAACTCTAGTCCTTCCTCCCGGGGAATGCACTTCAATTTCACACCTTTCGGTCTTTTCCTGTGGAGGACGTCATCGACGAACTGATACATAGTAGACCGACGGGCTACTTTCTCCGCTTCTTCCTGCTCCCCAGGAAGCTCCCCTATTTGGTGGAATCGGACGATATGCTGTGCCCATGCCGGAGCCTGGGGCTCGATGGCAAGGACTAAAGGCATTTCTTCTGCCATGGGAGCGGCCGTCTCTACGGCCAGGGCTTGGCGCCCTATCGGAGTCAGTTGTCCCTCGGCAGGCTCAGTACCCATGGTAACATCCTTGCCGGCGGCCCGAGGGGGCTCGGCGGGAAAGTACTTGTCGGGGCCTGATTTCCTCCGCTTGTTCTGCTTTGTTGATGGTTCAACGGATGGTTGAGTTAACTGAAGCACAAAAGTACCTGGTTCCACATGTAGCTTGAACGCAGCGCCCTTCGACAGGTAATCGGCGATGTCATTTTCCACTCGGGGAACATGCTCCACTTGTATACCATCAAAGCGCTCTTCCAGCTTCCTCACCTCATCTACGTAGGCCTCCATCAACGGGCTCTGATAATCTTTGTTGACTTGCCTGACGACAAGCTGTGAATCACCCCTGACGATGAGCTTCTTAACCCCGAGGTCTGCCGCGATCCTGAGACCGGCAAGCAACCCATCGTATTCAGATGTGTTGTTGGTGGACATCTCCCTGGGAAAGTGCATCTGGATTACATACTTGAGGTGCTCTCCGGTTGGTGCGACAAGTAGCACACCAGCACCAACGCCTTGCAGCGAGAAAGCCCCGTCAAAGTACATGATCCAGTTGCGGCTTGCTTCCTTGTTGGGGAGAGTGGTCTCCTGGATCTCTTCGTCGGGCGTTGAGGTCCATTCCGCAATGAACTCCGCCAAGACTCTGCTCTGGATTGTCGAAGTACTTTCAAACTTCAAACCAAAGCTCGACAGCTCCAAGGCCCACTCCACAATCCTCCCAGTTGTGTCTGGGTTATGCAGTATCCGTTGCAACGGGAGGCGGGTGCCGATGGCGATTTCGTGCGCTTGGAAGTAATGACGCAGCTTCCTCGAGGCCATAAGGAGGCCGAAGAGCAATTTCTGCATGCAGGAGTACCTTGACCTAGCCCCCTGCAAGAGGGAGCTAACAAAGTAAACCGGGTGCTGCCACTACAAAAAAAGACACATCCGTGACATTTTGGGCCGAACGAATTTTTTTCTGTCATACTTATGACACTTCTATGACGATAATTGTGACAAAACCCGGTATCATCATAGATGTGGTGGGGTCCTACTTCTATGACAAAAAATCATGACAGAAAATGGGCTTTTCGTCCTGGGCGGGCCGGAGACGCAGCTGCATGAAATTCTTTGGACCGTCCATGACGAAAAAAACCGTGGTAGAAGCGAGGGCGCGGAAAATACCGGGGAGTCCCCGGTTACGGTGGGTGTTCGGGGCCAAGCGATGCGCGTTTCTCTCGTACGTACGCGCGCGTGTGTGAGGCGTTGGGCTCTAACTGAACCCGAGCGATTGCACTGCAGGCTACACGTTACTGAACCCGAGCGATCGATCGATGGATGTTAACTGAACCCGATCGAGCGATTCCTTCGCTACTGCTGCTAACTGAAGCCGATCGATGCTGCCTCTAGATGAACAGTGAGCG